>NC_068369.1:53453464-53458464 GCF_020536995.1 Dreissena polymorpha
CTTGTTTTCGAGGAGCCATTGAACGTCTGCTTGTTATCGAGGAGCCCATCAACATCTGCTTGTTTTCGAGGAGCCATTGAACGTCTGCTTGTTATCGAGGAGCCCATCAACGTCTACTTGTTGCCGAGGAGCCTTTGAACGTCTGCTTGTGTCGAGGAGCAGTTGAACGTCTGCTTGTTTTCGAGGAGCCATTCAACGTCTGCTTGTTATCGAGGAGCCACTGAACGTCTGCTTGTGTCGAGGAGCAATTGAACGTCTGCTTGTTTTCGAGGAGCCATTGAACGTCAGCTTGTTGTCGAAAAGCAATTTACGTTGAACGTGTGCTTGTTTTCGAGAAGCTATTCAACGTCTGCTTGTTTTCGAGGAGCCATTGAACGTCTGCTTGTTATCGAGGAGCCCATCAACGTCTACTTGTTGCCGAGGAGCCATTGAACGTCTGCTTGTGACGAGGAGCAATTGAACGTCTGCTTGTTTTCGAGGAGCCATTCAACGTCTGCTTGTTATCGAGGAGCCACTGAACGTCTGCTTGTGTCGAGGAGCAATTGAACGTCTGCTTGTTTTCGAGGAGCCATTGAACGTCAGCTTGTTGTCGAAAAGCAATTTACATTGAGCGTCTGCTTGTTTTCGAGGAGCCATTGAACGTCTGCTTGTTGAAACTTGAAACTTGCTAATTTGATGAAACGCCTATTTATATAATTATATTCAATGGCGTTGTACAAAACATATATATGTAGATAAAATTGATAAAAAAATAAGAGGTATTGATAATATCATGCAGCATTAATTGAAGGATTAATGATCTTAATATGTGTGATATAAATAATAATGCTGAAAGAAACTTAAGCAATAAACAATACCGGCTACACTATTAAAACACAGTAAAATTAAAATATTATGTAATAAATGATATAACTAGGGTTAAGATAATAATTATAATGATATTATGACAAATATTTGGCAACATAAAGACACTGTTTTTCATTAACTAAAAGGATACGTAAAAGGGTATTTCTGCACTCTGGCTGTCGGATCCCACAGCTTGTTTTCGAGGAGCCATTGAACGTCTGCTTGTTATCGAGGAGCCAATCAACGTCTACTTGTTGCCGAAGAGCCATTGAACGTCTGCTTGTGTCGAGGAGCAATTTAACGTCTGCTTGTTTTTGAGGAGCCATTGAACGTCTGCTTGTTTTCGAGGAGCCATTGAACGTCTGCTTGTTATCGAGGAGCCAATCAACGTCTACTTGTTGCCGAGGAGCCATTGAACGTCCACTTGTGTCGAGGAGCAATTGAACGTCTGCTTGTTTTCGAGGAGCCATTGAACGTCAGTTTGTTGTCGAGGAGTCATTGACATTGAACGTCTGTTTGTGTCGAGGAGCCATTGAACGTGTGCTTGTTTTCGATGAGCCATTGAACGTCTGCTTGTGTCGAGGAGCTATTGAACGTCTGCTTGTTTTCGAGGAGCCATTGAACGTCAGTTTGTTGTCGAGGAGTCATTGACATTGAACGTCTGCTTGTGTCGAGGAGCCATTGAACGTCTGCTTGTTTTCGAGGAGCCATTTAACGTCTGCTTGTGTCGAGGAGCGATTGAACGTCTGCTTGTTTTCGAGGAGCCATTGAACGTCTGCTTGTGTCGAGGAGCTATTGAACGTCTGCTTGTGTCGAGGAGCCATTTAACGTCTGCTTGTTTTCGAGGAGCCATTTAACGTTTGCTTGTGTCGAGGAGCTATTGAACGTCTGCTTGTTTTCGAGGAGCCATTGAACGTCTGCTTGTTGTCGAGGAGTCATTGAACGTCCGCTTGTTTTCGAGGAGCCATTGAACGTCTGCTTGTTGTCGGTGGGCAATTCAACGTCTGTTTTTGCTTGTCTGTAGCAGGAGGCAACATGAAACATGAAACATTGGAGATCATGATAAATTCGGAATATGCCTGATCATATTGACATCTGTAAATATTTTAAGACAAAAAGCGCGCTCCAAACTTGATAGATTTAAACGTGTAGGAGACGACGTTAATAAGTCTAAAGGACAAATGACCGTACGTTGTGTCATTCAAAACTTATCGTTTTACAATACAGAACATTTGCAATCGATCGTTTTGACATTCCAAAAAAGTGTAGGCTTCGGCCTACACTGTCTAAGTTAAGCTACGCCCATTACATTATTGATTACAGTAAAAACTACCAATGCTACCAATTCTTAAACAGAATGTTAATGCTATGATTACTTGTTATTATGTGTATGTTGTTTATAAGCAATCATACATTTCCGTATTTAAACATTACATTACTTTTAAATTAATTGACATTTGGAAGTTTTTACTTCGTCACACATTAGAAAACACTGCACTAATTGTAAAACACGCAGTGTTTGCAGTAGCGACCAATAGTATTGAGATTAGAGAGCCATATATCTTACATTCCTGTTGCACATCGTTGAATCCATATCAATGGGCTGCAGTTGCGACAACACGAAGCAATGTCTCGCCTCTTTTACTGAGCAGGTGCTGCTGAATCATATCCCAACCACTGCCGGGTTCTGGATAGGGGCCGCCGTCTGCTGTTCAGACGACTACTTCCGGGGTCTTATCAAGGTAACATGAACCGGACGACTAGCGCTTGGTGATAGAGGGTTTGGGAGGGAAGTTTGCAATACTATAACAATCTGTTACTACAATATTTATATTTTATAACTACATGTATTTAAATCTATGTTGAAGCACATTACTAAGCGGTTTGAATAAATATGAACGCTTCTTACCATGGGGCGTATTACACATCTGGTCCGAATCAGGCAGCTTGAGTTACGCTTTAAATGTTTTAATGTATATTAAGGCTACAGCGAATACGCCGCGGGGGGCAAATCCGGCTTAATAAGGTTGATTTTACACGTAATTCATAACACTGCTGTATTATATCATTGTTTTAGTTAATACTTATTTGGTAAATATCTGTCGTGTAGGATGTTCTTGTTTGGTATAAGGCCTAGTAATTAACCCGTATAAGTAAAATGTGTTAAAGTATCCTATTATACATCGTGTTTACTGCGCTTGCAGACTGTCAAGGTATGGAACCACGATTTGTCAGCAGAGGATATTAACGAGTCCATGTACAACACCGGAATGGCCAACTCTACCGTGAGTTCAACTCTTGTCTTACGCTTGGAATTTTTTTGTTGCTGTGTTAGAACATTTTATAAGTGTATTTTCCTGCCTTCATTGATACCTTGGATTCCATCTTAACTATATCGATACTTCGACAAAGCAACTACAAGTCATCATTGACGTCATGCAACATAATTCATATCCACCCCTCTTTAATAGGTCAAGGTCTAGCAAAACTAATTTAATACAGTTCTTCCGTCAATTACGACCCTCATATAGCATCAGTTGCTGTTGTTTAACATATATGTGGTTATGGTTTTCACTCGGAAATCTGGAGGTCCCAGACTCGATCCTAACTCCGGAAGCGTTGCGAATAGTTTATGTAAAGACACAGAGTACTGGATCTATATTAGAATCTGACTCGATAGTGCCTCGACGATTTTAAGTCTTGCGTTGAAGTCGTACTAAAATAGGCAAACATAAAATGTCCAGATATGTTACCGGTTTCAGAACGAGGCCATGTACAACGGTCTGGTTGGACACTGGGAGCTAGGGGACACCGTCATGCCTCCCTGCACCGGGAACGGCGTCGTCGACCACAGCGGCGTTGACTGGATCCTCAGGGACCATGACATCATTTCTGGTGAGTCATTCTGGTTACGTCACGGAAATATGCATATATTGACTCATGCATGTGTGCTCACAACTCACAAGCACAGGATACGTTTACACAAAAATCTACATTTTCCTCATCTGTCGCGTCTTGACTGCAATATGTAGTTAATGAGATTTGTTTTGCCCTTGCGTATGGTTCACTCAAAATTTGTGGTATTTTAGATTTAATCTGTTAATGAAACTTGAGAACGGACATGCATCTATTACATGCGAAATGGACTTTACGACCCGGAACTAATAATCATGTCTTTTATTCAGATGAAACCAATTATACATATTTTAATTAAACCCATGCACATAGTATCAATAACGGATGAAGAAGAGCATTTTTGCAAGAGAAGTTTCATCGTACTTTCGTCGTTAATATTATAAAGGTATCCACTGCAACATCAGCCGGTTTGTCGTGCCCGAGGGGGTGACGGTGGTCGTAGCAAGGTATAACGGTAACGGTACAGGAGGCGTACTGGACGTCACCGCCCTGGTAAGGGACGTGGCAGAGGCGCATTAAAGTTACAAACTTTTATACGTATACATATGATTGTCACCCATTGAATTTTCAGCCTACTGCAAAAATTAAAATCAGTGAAATGTACATTCAATGATTCTATGGCTTACAAGTCATATTGTTCTTGCTCGGAAATACATAATGCAGTTACAGGAATGATACATAAAATTAGTTTTCGGTAATAACATAAATTAGTCCTACGTCAGATTAAACATTCTTCAAAATATTATTCGAACATTCTTTGGAAAACAAAACAATATGCAATTTCCTGTTTCAAGGAGGCACAAATAGACGGCTATATCGACGCCGTCGGAGCGGGATATAGAGGTGGTTCAACGCCACAGGCACCAGGCGAAGGCGGGGTACAAGGGGAGTCTTATACAGGTAGGCAAGAAAACGTCTTACGGTAAACATTTTATAAATTGATGGGGCTTATGCACAGGTATTAAGCCGTGTCTTGAAACATCTTGATCTTGATGCATTAAAAAGCATCTTGAATTGCAATTCAATTAAACAGCCTATTGCGTTACAAGTAAACTTATACGAGTAGCTTCCTGTAGTTGGAGTTTTTTCCTACAGAAATATCAAATAAACATTGTATAAACAAGTGCATTTTTTAAATGACAAATTTTGTGGTAATTTTGAGTAATTATAATTCCGCATATTCGCGCCTAGCCAAAAAGCCGATCTTATCCGAATAGTTCAACTAATACACTACAAGT
>NC_068369.1:53465964-53478464 GCF_020536995.1 Dreissena polymorpha
AAAGAAAATGGAAAGCGTCGTCCCTGATTAGCCTCTGCAAATGCACTTAACGCATATGCATTAAGCCCGGTTATCTCAGAGTGTGTCTCATATATCAGGTTATCCAAACTGTATTAAAATTCTCTTACTCTCAAACAGCTCCCGATTTACCAAACATAGATTTTTGTTTACAGATTTTTAAAGTAGTTTTTAAGGTTGCTTTCTTTTGACATTTGATCTGATTTGAAAGGATCGATTATAAAACATTGTTTATGTTTTCAATATATTTCGACATTAAACATGTTTCAAATATGTCAGCACCCATGTGCGAGGCACAATGTTCATCTCAAATGATCCACACATTCTATGGTTATTCGCCCTTGTACAAATCTAACAAATCAGTTCTTTGGACATTTGTGACGAAGCTTAAGTACCAAATGGTGTTTTTTAATTCTTGTTTGGTGTAAAGCTGTGTATATTGAATTTTCACTGGACAAGAAAACTCATTTCTTATTCATCAGGGATTGTGATACGTCGTGTTCGGGGAATCCCCTATGGAAGTGTGGCGGGACGCAGCGCGTGCAGGTGTTCGGGCCGCCACCGTCGTCGCCGGCCGTCGGGAAAAATGTCATCTCGCGTTGTCGTCCCTGGTGCGTCACGGCGGACGCCGACACCACTAACGTAAATATCGTTACAATAATTAAATCAATACAATCTTAATAGTTTATTTTAACTCGATTGCATCGAAAGCTTAAAGCTTAATGAAATTCTCTCTAGACCGGTTCATGGGACTAAGAACACGTATTTGGTGTCTCTGGAGAACATAAAAGTACTCTTCCATACTGGGGATCGAACCAGTAACCTCCCAGTTGCTAGGCGGACACCATATCCAGAACACATAGGCAACCTCGACACGATTGTTTAATGCTATTTAAATGTATGTGTGTACATTTGAATCTTATATATCATCACAATTTACGTATAGCCTGGTTTTTCAGCCCAAGTGGGGCCAATGTGAGCTTGGGGGCCACCAGGCGGCGGGAATCTCCAGCTGGGACGTACGGTGTGACTGTCCCCCGGGCAAGATCGGGCCCGGATGTGACCAGGTGGGCGTGTACTTTGTGTATAAACCACTCTTGCTTTATAGTAATAGTACCATATTGATTAGTTTTAATTATATTAATATCAAAGTCATTAGTGATGCGTGTTTATTGGAATCATATACTGATAACGTGATAAGTTATAATCGTTATTATACTTATTATACCTATTATGATCGTTATCATCATTAGTGAGTGTTAATTGTAAAAATAGCATATTGATGAGCATGTATTTGATCTTGTACTCTATTGCAGTCTTTATTAAAGCAAAACATGCATAGAATTGCAGCTATATGATATGATCAAAATAAAAATTAGTCCGAACTATTTTTCGGTTAAAGCACCCTGTCCTGCTTTGGAACGAAATACTTTATTTGGTCATGAAATGCGTTCGCGCGCATTCACTTATCGATTTTTGCAGCTTTGCCCCTCGTGGACATATGGTAACGGTTGTCGTAGAAACTGCACATGTAACCAGAATACGACCTCATTCTGTAACCCTAGCAACGGGCAGTGTGTGTGCCAACCTGGTTACCAAGGAAGCCGATGTGAATCGCAATGCCCGTCCGGAAAATATGGAAAGGATTGCACGTGTAAGAAAGAATTATTGGATTTTTTTTCTTGTGTAATATTTTAGTATTATTAAAAAATCTGCTAAAAAAACAACAACAATAACAGCAACAATATTATTACACAGTAATGGTATTTAAGCTTAATTTGAAAACATTAAGTACGAGGTATTAACTCCTTTGACCATGCCGGAATGTAAAGTTCAATACCAGGTGAATGCATTCGTGAAGATCAGTTGTTAGTTATATAATATTTAAAGGGACATGTTCCTATATTTTTGAATTCTTTTAATATGTCCATTAAGTGCTTCAATAAAAGTTAATGCTTCACGTAACGTGAAATTTCGTCACCGATTTCAGACGTATTCGTTGATTTATTCCTATACCTTAAGATATCGGCACAAACTGCAAGAAATGCACCTAAGTTTTTTTTTTGCAAATAAATCTTAACTTGAGATATTTTCAAAAATAAAGCTCATATCGGTGTGTTTTTACATTTTGTCAAGCCCGTGTGTAAACTCTTGAAAACCCCGTTGATTCTGCCCCTGTTTACGTCATCATTGTTACTTCGCTCCCTGACGTTCAGCGTTTTTTTAGTTTTCCATCTCGACAATCCATGAACAAGCACCTTTAACGTGTATATATTTTTATTTTTTTAATCTTAAAACCAACGAGGAAATATTTTTTGCACTGTCCATCAGATAACTCAAACAAACGTGCTATATATGAATTTTAATTATAAATAAAACTCGTTCGTTGATGAACTTGCACCATTTTTTCCGAACTAGTTTTTTGTTTTTAAGGGAGCGGAGGTTTTATGCACATTGTTGCCATCTGTATAATTAATCTTCAGCGAAAACAATAATGCACATTCGGAAAGTCGGAGTGTATGTGAATGGTTGATATGTTGGGTTTCAGCGACATGCCAATGTGCCGCTCAATCACTGTGTGATCCGGCAGATGGGACTTGCTCGTAAGTTACTTTCCTTGTTATTCCCCGTGATATAAACTTATTCGAATTAAATAACCATTGAAAAGAAGCGTTTTCTCTACATCACATGGATTTACACAATGTTTAAAAAATTTATTATTCAGTGGTTTAGCACACAATACGCCGTATATGGAAATAACAAACACATACAAACTGTTCTACTGTAGGATAAAGCATATCGCTTAAACGGCAACACAAAAATAACCCTGTCGGCAGTTGAACAACAATTAAACCTGACTATAATTGTATGTCAAACAAACATGCATTTGATGTAAGATATTTTGTTCTCTTGTACAAATCCATTTGACCAAAGCAACAAAGCACCTTTCCTGAAGAAAATTTCTTTACAACGATGCATTTTTCCACAAAATGCAAGCTGAATTTGGTAAATTTAAGTCCCTTTTTCTAGTTTTGTTTATAATTTGTTCCCCTATATGGATGGTCGGGCCCTTTCCCAAATCAAGGAAGAAGCAGTGTAGCCCCGCTGTGCGTTCCCTAAGGCAGGACAACCTTGACGCAATCTTCACCTGGAAATATTAATATTCTTCAATTTATGTAATGATATGAGTGTTGTTCTTGAAAACTAGGCTTAATGGGTGTGCAATAAGTGTCGTCCTTGATTAGCCTATGCATTCCGCACAGCTCAATCAGGGATGACACTTTACATTTTTATGGAGCTTTTTGTTAAAAGAAAGTCTCTTCTAAACAAATCCAGTTTAGGCGGATAGTGTCGCTCCTGATAAGCCTATGACGACCGCACAGTCTAACGTGGGACAACACTTTACGCACATGCATTAAACCCAGTTATCCCAGAAAACTGCTATTACAACTTGAAAAAATCATCCATATATCGCCTTATTCCCAGATGCCAGCCTGGGTTTTACGGCCCCAACTGCGCTTTCCCTTGCGAGAAAGGCAGGTTTGGCGCGAATTGCTCGCAGTCTTGCGCCTCGTGCAACCATGGCACGTGCTCGCCCGTTGACGGTCTGTGCGAATGCTTTCCGGGATTCAAACTGCGTAAGTTGTTTTAGTCATATTTAAATTGCAATTCATATATCGTAAATTATTCATATTATTTGGCGTATTTTTGTTTGAACTGCCCACATGAATATTCAGATCGAAAATTATTTGATAGTATCCTGCCTAAACATTCAATGAATTGGTTAATACCACCATTTTAATATACTACAGGTATTTTTGTTAAAAACAACAATATGAATACAGAAAACGGAAGCATGGTACTTTCGACTCGTCGTGCGTTTTTGCGCCATTTTATAAACAGTACTACATTAGCCTAAATTAAGTTTAAATTCATGGTATACGTAAACGACAGTGCTGTAATTTTATAACTGACGTCAGTACAAAATTCCAGCGCCATTCTTTTTATGCAAAAAAACCCTAAATCATTTGCCTACATGCGCATGTATATTTATGTTTACATATTTAAGGCAACCTGGATTTGTTTTTTTTATCGTTTTTCTCTTCCACAACGCCTTACACTTTCGGAAACTAAATTTCTGACATTAGAATCTTTTATAATAGATAATACACAGCTATTTACGTAACGTTTCAGCATATTGCGCCGAGATGTGCGATCCTACAAACTTCGGGCAAGACTGCGGACAGGAGTGCAAATGTAACGGGCAGCCGTGCAACCCGATTTCCGGTCGCTGCATGTGCGGACCTGGTTACCTTGGATACAGCTGTGAGACGGTACGTCATGAGCGATGTTGCTGAATTCAATTCTGTGTTAATTCATTTGTTGATAAGGTTTAAATATATCATTAATAACAGTGCAATGACTCGTTATATCGCTCAGTCTGCTGGAAATGTTGTCTTCTACTGTTTTCATGTGCACAAATGACAATCATAATTTTCAAAAGATATTCACATTTTCTGGCAATAGGCTGTATTCAGAAATTGAACTTTTGTTTAGCTTCCAACATGACACAAAAAAAGAATTACTGCTCATGATACAATTTGTGTTGTGCATCTTTACTGACATATATATATATATATATATATATATATATATTTGTTTTTTGTTCAACGATAGATCAAATTAATGAGACAGCATTTATTAAGTTAACAGTTGCTATGGAAACAGAAAATTGTCAAGTGGTATGAAAGAACAAATTTTGTTAGTTTTTTGGTGTGATTTCTGTTATGAGACCCGCGTCGTACGGACACTGGTCCTGTGATATATTCGAAGAGTTTAGCTCAGAATTCAGGGGGTGGGTGGCTTGCGTAAACGGGAGCTTACCTGGTTTAAATGAGGTTAGTTGGATCTTATTCCCATGATGGCGTCGTTTTTTGTGTTTTACGTTACTCAGAAAAATGAAATAATCGTGATTTTAGTTACATTTAACTGTACACGTGGATTAATACTGGGTATTTTAAGGGAAATGGCAATTTTACACCCTCTTCCTCGAATGTCATGTAAGAACACGACCTCACTCTATAACCCTAGCGACGGACAGTGTGTTTGCCTACCTGGTTACCAAGGAGGCCGATGTGAATCTCAATATCTGTCTGGAAAATATGGAAAGGATTGCATGTGTACGTTGAAATATTTGGTTATTTGTCATATGTTAGATTGTACTATTATTCGAGATCTGCTAAAAAACAACAACAACAATATTTTTACAGTCATTTATTTAAGCTTTTTTTTAAAACCTTAAGTACGAGGAATTTACTCCTTTGACCATGTCGGAATGTAACGTTTAATATCAGATTCATGCATTCGAGTGGATCAGTGGTAACTTATACAATATTTTATATTTTGTGTTACTTACCTGACTCGGTAAAATGAATAATCGTGATTTTAGTTATTTTTGACTGTACACGTGCGTCAATACTGTGTATTACAAGAGAAAATGATATTTTTGCATCCAATTCCTTGAACCTCAAGTAAGAAGACAACATATTGTGGAGTGTTTTCCTTCAAAAACTTTTTTATCCCGACGTCAACGAATTGAAACAAACGAAAACGATGGAAGCACAAACACTCTAGAGCCGAAAGGGTGTATTCATTTAAAATAAATATAAATACAAAGTTGCTTACCGGGGGTAAATATCCGTTACTCAATGAAGGAAAAAACCAAAACGACGCCAACTTGGAAGTAAGTTTCAACTAACCTCATTAAACCCGGTAAGCTACCGTATACGCATGCCCCCACCCCCTGGTATTTGATGTTTTATCTTAAGCGGTGTTTGTACACTTGTACGCAAATCCATGTTCCAGCAATGCCCAGTAGGTCTATGTGGGCAGGGTTGTCTGACGAACTGCTCCTGTCAGCAAGGTTTCGGGTGTGATCCTGTAGGCTGTTTCTGCAACTGCGGACCCGGCTTTGTGGGTCAATTCTGCGAAATTAGCTGCCCAGCACAGTCTCGATCGTAAGTTGTCATTTTAGTTGCACTGACTAAAGATCATCGGAATAAATGTGCATCGACGAATTGGACATCGTGCATGAATGGGAGCATTTTTGTATCCTAAAAGAACAACAACAAACAAAACATGCTATGTTAAATGACCACTATGAAGCCACCTCAGATCGGGACTCTTTTATGCCACAAGTAACACGTGGCCAGTCCCAATAAGTCCCTAAATATAGTTTTCTCTGCGGACGAACCATCATCCTTACCGGCTACCGACACTCGTTAACCCATTTATGCCTAGTGGACTCTCACATCCTTCTAAATTTGATCAATTTATTTCCAAAATTAGGGATGTATAGTATATTTATTTCTATATTTAGAATATTTCGTACAGAAATTCCTTTAAGCAAACAGCGAAGACCCTGATGGGACGCCGCATAATGCGGCGTCTCATCTGGGTCTACGCTGTTTGCCAATGCCTTTTTCTAGACGCTAGGCATAAATGGGTTAACTAAGTAGTAAAGTTGCATTGTGGATATGGTGTCCACCTAGCGACCGGGATGTCACGGGTTCCCACTGGGAGCATTCCTTCGATCTCCCCCAAAGACAAATTACTGGTTCAAGCCCCATGAAAAGGTCTCGAGAGCGTTTCAAATAAGCTCTTGGCCTTCTATACAACCGAGCTAAAATAAATAGGTTTAAACCATGTCCCGAAATATAGTTTCCTTGTTTACCGCATCAACGCCTTTTTCCGGGTACCGACGCATAAAGTTGTCATATGAAAAATTATGACACTCTTTGTCTGCATGTTTTATCATGTGTCACCAAATACAAACTACATGCAGTATATACAATGAATTAAATCTTGTTGCCACTATAACTCCAGATATGGACTTTTTTCGAGTGTATGTAAAAAACGAGCTTCATATTTAAGTATGCATTTAGGTTTGGGCAAAGCTGCCAGTTTACATCAAATTGCGTTCCAAACAACACCGCTTCGATCAACGTTACCACGGGTGCATGTACGTGCAAAAATGGTTTCTATGGGAACAAGTGCGATGTCCCGTGCTTAACCGGTTTATATGGATACAACTGTTCGCAGACTTGCACGTGCAGAAACGGGGCTACGTGCAACCCGGTAAACATATAATATATAAGATTTCGCCTTTGGTGATTCTTTTTTTTGAAGATGATTTCAGAATTATAGTTCTAATGTATAACCATGTATGTTGTAACTAACATATTTAAGAAATGACTTACATTAACGTCTATGTACAAGCATGTAAGAGAATATCCATTGTATATGTTTATATATGTATGTATTCTAATAACCAGAACTATTTAAAATGGGTTACTAGCAGATAAAAAACATTTAGGCGCAAATAAAAAGGGGTCACAATGTTACGTCACTTAATTTTATTTACAACTTAAACTAATTAAAATAATAAATGCACTTCTCGTAGGTTGATGGAACCTGCGCATGCGCACCTGGATTTACCGGAAATGATTGCTCACAGACGTGTCCGTCCAATTTCTATGGTAACAAGTGTCAGACGCGCTGTCCCTCCCAGTGCGGGGGTTCTTGCCATTTTGTCGACGGATCATGTAATTGTCAGGTACACAAGCGTATTTTGTTGTGAAGTTTTTTCACATTTTATTTTCATGTATTGTGAGATGATTTCATCCTAAGTATGGTTTAGATATTCGTCAAACACGGTTACCATGTTCAAAATGGATCGTCTGAAAGAATGTTTCGGTATGATGCTCTATCTCTGCTTTTTAAAGGCAATATAAAACACATTTATTTTCTAATCAATGATATGTCATGTTAGTTTCTAATCAATGACATTTCATGTGTGTCTGTCTAAAAGACAAAATGTGTGTTATGTAGTTTAAATGTTTTACTTGTTATAGACCTATTTGTGTATGTGATTTTAAGAAGGCCACATTGTAAAAAAATATTGATTCATCTGCATAATTTGTATCATGTGTCATTGTCTTTATGTGTAACCTTCTGTAAATAAAGCTTTTATTATTATTATTATTATTATTATTATTATTATTATTATTATTATTTTATTATTATTATTATTATTATTATTATTATTATTATTATTATTATTATTATTATTATTATGTTTATTTCTAACAGAACGGGACCCCGTGTAACTGTCCCTTAAATTCCGCCGAAAGAACCTCAAAATGTTTGTCGACGTGCGGGTGTCTCAATGGTGTCTGCGAGGACAACCAGTCTTGCACGTGCAAATGGGGCTGGAATGGTGCCAAGTGTGATTCACCATGTCCGCCATGTAAATATCTTCTGATTAAATGCGTTTGTATGTCCTCGGCCAGCTCCCTTTATATACCACTGCACTGAATATCGCGGTATTGTGAGCTAAAATCCTAAATCCTAGACCGTCCACGTTATGTGCATCGTGTTTTGTGCTTCAATTATTTCATTGACTGCTTTCCCATATTTGTTTTTTTTTCGGCGTGGCTGTTTAACCTTAGCTGACCTTTTTAAACGACAAATCTATTTGAATATAAAATTTCCCGCCGATAGGCCTGAAACGTTTCGAAGTAGAAAACGTGAATCTAAAAATAGTTTTCACATTTCTACATTCATAATTTATTCAATAGACTTTATTTTTTTTGGAAAGTATAGTGCATGAAAAGAAATACTGCAGTGCGTTTAGCAACGGTGTTAAATGCGCGTTTAGCAGGAAACACTTTTATCTTGAATGATAAGGCTTGAGGGATAGAAAAGTTACACAATAACCTCTCGACATAAATACAGTTTGTGTGTTTCGCTTTATGTTTTGAAGATTGTCAGCGGCGAGTGTTTGTACTTAAAGACTGTGTTCTCATATTAAGTAATTGCTACGAACTTACATTGTGTGCACTCGTATATTTTAGATCACATAAGTATTGTTGTTCAATAACCTTGTATACGCTTTGACGAACATATTTTAAGATGTTTTCGAAATTGACCATTTTACATGTAAATGTATAAAGCTTTAAACTAGCCGTCGTATCAGCATTCGAATCGTTACCTCACTTTACTGCATCGCATTCCAACCCAGAAGGTATCAAAATCAGTTCGCGGCCAGTAACAGAAATCGTTATATAAACGCTATCGCGTTAACTATATGACCTTGAAGTTTATTTTGATAAGAAAAATGTTAAAGGGGCCTTTTCACGTTTGGGTAAATTGACAAAATTGAAAAAAGTTGTTTCAGATTCGCAAATTTTCGTTTTAGTTATGATATTTGTGAGGAAACAGTAATACTGAACATTTACCATGCTCTATAATAGAAATTATATGCATCTTTTGACGATTAAAAAAATGAAAATTATAAAGCATTGCAACGCGAAACGAATTAATAATTTGAAGAGTTCTGTTGTTGTCGTTATATTTTGTGAAACTACGAGGATCGGTTATATGAAGTATAAAATACACCTGCCATTGTATCCGGAAGGATGGCCGAGTGGTCTAAGAGGGAGAGTGAAATTGATTAATCATTCTATCATGGCTCTTATAGGGTTGAACATAGTGACTTGGAACATAACTGGGATAATGTCGAGTGCCGCATACCTATCAAATGTACTAAGTGATGGCAACATCGACATTTGCGGTATATCAGAAAACTGGCTACTGCCGTGCAATGTTCATTTTATGGACACGATTTTAACTGATTATAACCATTTCACTATCTGTAGTAATACCGAATATACAAAGTCTTCACGCGCAACAGGTAAAGGGGGCGTGGCTATCATATGAAAAAACAAGTTCAACAACTTGATTACACCACTTACCATTGACAGTGATTACGTTGCAGGAATACAAATGCAAATTGCTCCGAGGAAATACATTTACATATTTACAGTTTATTAACCATGTGTTAATCATTCTAATCAGATATATTGTGAATGTTTAAACAACCTTTATGACCTTTATAATACGTATTGTGAGCAAGGTGAAACAATATTTCTAGGAGATTTCAATGCAGACATTATATCTCCTAAAAATAGCTTTAGAAACAGGTAATTAAGTCGATTTGCTTACGACTGTAATTTGTATGCCGTTAATACTCATGAATCATGTATTGGTCCATCTAATTCATATGTTTCCTATGATGATAGATATTCCTCATTGATTGACTATGTTTTTGTACCAACTGAATTATTGTATTTTGTGACACACTGTGAAATTGCTGATGATGTTTGTCTAAATGTTTCTAGACATAGACCAATGTTATGTTGCTTGAGTTTTGAGATTCATGTTGATGACAATATCAGTGATTTAAAAAAATGCATTAACTAAAAAGCTGCTAACAGTGATCATGTTTTGCAATATTGTGACACTCTGTGTAAAACATTATCTAAAGTTGATACAAATAGAGCTAGAGATGCAGATGAATTGTATTCGGTGTTGTGTAGCAGTATGCGTGATTGTGCCAATACATGTTTCCCCACGAAACGTAAAAGGCGTCATTTGAAACCGTTCTGGACAAATGAGCTCACGGAACTACATGCACATATGAGCTCGTCACGTGCCGCGTGGTGCAGCGCTGGTAGGCCACGGGGCGCGCAGCACATGGAATATTGTGATTATAAAGCGGTTAAAGCACATTTCCGGAGGGCCATGCGGCGGTGCGGTGAACAATTTATGACAGAACTTGACCGTAAACTCGAATATGACTCTGTACATGACAGTGTGAGTTTCTGGCGGACAATAAACTTAAGAAAACGGGGATCCGGTGCCGACATAGGAGGTGGCATCAACTTCGATGGGAAGATGTATAGAAGCCGGGAGGAAATAACAGAGCAGTGGACGAAAAACTTTAAAGACCTGTACACCCCTTCAAGCTCCCCGGACTTCGATTCACACTGGGAGTATGTTGTTAGACAGGGAGTGGAGCAGGCATTGACTAACATGTCACCGTCTCAAGATGTTTTTGTTTCACCTGAAATGGTTGAGTCTAGTATAAATCAGCTATCAAAAGGAAAGGCCTGTGGTCCCGATGAAATCTACCATGAGCACATAGATAGATTCTTTATTTCCTCCATTCATGGAGAGCTTAACACATTTACAACAAGTATTTACATCATTAATGTATACAATAGATAATAATATGTGTATATTAATATATGTACATGCATATCAACAACAATAGAGAGACGATTTTATAATTAGACACTCACAAACTAACAAACTAGTCTCAGCAATAGGATTGCTAATTGATTATTCAGGCGATTGTCATCTGTAGTTGATTATCGCTGAACCCTTATCACGCTTATATACAGTTATGCTGCGCAGCGGTAATGTTCCTGACAAAATGAAGGAAGGTGAGATTATTACACTATTTAAAGGCGGGCGAAAGCGGCGAGACCAGCCTAATAATTACCGAGCAATTACACTATCGTCAACGCTGCTAAAGTTTTATGAATCGATTTTATTAAGCCGGTGCAAGGACAGTAACCTCGCTTCTATCAGAAAGTTACAAGGTGGATTTCAGGACGGGCTTGGGTGAATAATGACTAGCTTTAGTCTCCGCGAATATGCAAAGGAGCTGGGATCAAGTGTACATCTATGTTTCCTGGACGCTCGTCAGGCCTTTGACAGGGTATGGCACGATGGACTATTTCACAAACTCTTATCAATTTCCGGTGTTTATGATCCTGATCCAGTCATTGATACTAACACCCTTCTCGCACTTCGTGAAATGTATCGAAACTCAACAAGCCGCGTTCGCCATCGAGGATTGATCTCGGAACCACTACCGATCGGGCAAGGAACCCGTAAGGGAGGCAAAAGTTCGTCGCTGCTGTACCTTATCTACATAAATGGCCTGATAGAGAAACTTGATGAGAGTGGTGATGGCCTGTGCATTTATGACATAAATATGGCTTCGCCATCTGTTGCCGATGATATGGTTCTAGTATCATACTCTAAAAATGGACTCGAGAGGATGCTTAAGATTTGCTATGAATATGCAAACAGGTGGAGGTTTCTTTATAACGCATCGAAGTGCTCAGTACTAGTCTATAATAAGAAGACAGAAGAGACTTCAACCTTCTATCGAGGACATGATCGTCTGCCCGCTAGCGACAAGTATACCCATCTTGGTATTGAATGCAACTCTCTTCTGATCACTTATTATGCGATTCATGATGCACGCGTGCGACTGCGAGGAACATACATGAGCTTGTGCTCAAAAGGGGTAGCGCCTGAAAGACTGAGTCCACCAACTCTCTTAACGATATTCAACTTATCCCAAAGGCCCTATATGGCTGTGAGCTATGGAACAACAACTCGCAAAGTGATCTTGTTCAACTTTCTATTGCACACAACTTTTGCCTGAAACACATGCAAGGGTATGACAGAAACATCTGAACAGATTATTGCCTGTCAACCGTTAATACCGTTCCGATAGTGAATGAACTGGAAATCAGACAACTAACAATTTTCGGCCAAATATG